>NC_063063.1:29035837-29048337 GCF_018812025.1 Megalobrama amblycephala
TGTCCACAACAGCAGCGTAATTTCATCTGAATTAGAGCCGTTTCACTTCTGCGTGGGGATTGAGTAAATTAGTCCTTTGTGAAAAGGCAAGCAATTACGGCCACACGGTTCTCTCTCCCTTTTGCTCTCTCTAAATGGCTCCAGAACTTTGCGGTGATGTTCGCGACTGTCGGAAATAAAGAAGGCAGTTAAATAGTCATTTAATGGAATATCAAGGAGAACGCAGCATTAGATGCTGGCAACGGAGAGCAAGGAAGGGAAGAAAAAAATTAACTGCAATTATGTTTGATTAAAGCTATCCTTCTCAATAATCAGCATTTGTGACAGGACACAGGACTCTGGTGGCCTATGGATGCCATGGAGATGTTGAGCAATATTAAGGCCAATAAAGGGATATTAGCATAGCTAATTATGGAAGAGCTGTAGCGGCGAAAGGGGGCCTCTGTGTATTGTAACGCGCAAAATAATTGGCCGAGGCAGTTATCAATTACACAAGACACGAATTTGGTTTGTCAGAGAGAAAAAAAGCAAAGCAGACGTGTTTAATTTCACATCAGAGACCTTCTTCCCTCGCTTTTGTTCTTCACCGGAGGCGTTCGACTTCTAGCTTCCACTGCAACTTGTCGACAAATCTGTGATAAAATGATCTGGCCGGCCGGCGCGGAGTAATTAATACAACCTGTCCTTCACCGCTCTTTCTGACCAGAGGGGCCGAATCCTTATGATGGTGGCGCATGAGAGAGAGAGAGAGAAGACGGGGGGCTTGTCGTTTGAAAGGACTTTGGCTTCACAGGCTGAGGTAATTGAGAGGAAAAAAGGGGTACGTTTCAAGCACATCAGCTCAATAACAGCCCTTAGCTCTTATCTTAACCCAAACCATCATTGGATCGTTTTCCTGCCCTCATTCAAAGGAGAAGCCCCCCTCCCGGTCTCTCCTTCACACTAATCCCACTTCATTCAGCACAAAAGACGCAAAAACAAATAAATGCAGGGGGCGATGCTTCTGTCCCATAACCCCCGTCATAATTGCCGGTAAGGTTACTCTTTCCGAGCCGCCGTCATCTTGATCTCTCAAATTCAGTGTGTTTTTTGCAGCGATAAAAGCAGTGGCAGGTTAACTGCAACTTTTTTATCAATTTAAAAATCAGAGGAAAATATTACAACTCTTTCATAGCTCCGATGTTAAGTATCAATTTTGTCTCCGAAGTGTCTCCTAAAATTACTGGAGAAATAAAAACGCGACAATTGTTGACATAAAATAAGAGGATCAAGCTACGCTGGAAACCTAAAATTGGTGAAGGATTTACTTTGCAACAATTTTCACTTGGAAAATTGCTAGTAAATTTCAGCGAGCAGCAAGCAACATTGAATTAAACATGAAATTTTGAAGTAGAAAAACGATGCTTTACTTTTGTAAAACACTAATAATCTTTGTTTTATTTACAAATTTGAAAGTGTTTAAAAATGATTTGTATAGCATAACTCTGATCATTTGGTAAACGGAGAATTTAATAAGAAAAAGCTGACATTTTGAGATTTTTTTTACTTTTGATTGCAGACTTTGCAGTCTTTTCAGTGGAAAAAACATTTGAGAAATCTCAGTTTGCTCTTCATTTAACCTCATTGCTGTCTAGGAGAAACGTCTGAGATACAAAAGAGATCTAAATTCTTTCATATGGGACAAAAGTGAAATCTAGCAAGCCTTAATATCATCAAACAAACACAATACAATCATTTATGGGGTTTCCTAAGTGTCAATATTTGGCAGCTCCATAAATGATCGTATTGTGTTTGTTCTGTTGTCTAATGTTGTTCTATTAAGACAAAAGAGGGGGGAAAACCTGCAACTGCTTTTCTTCCTGTTGTCCCAAGACAGATGAGTGGATGTAAAGAGAGGTAAAGAAATACAATGGCAGATGGGAGTGTGTGTGTGTGTGTGTGTGTGTGTGTGTGTGTGTGAGCGGTCAGTGTGGACACTAATTGCTGCTCAGGCGTTAATGGTTAGGGCACAGCTGTGTGACTCTGCTGAGTATTGATCACCAAGCAACTTTAGCTGATCAGACCCCAGCCAGCCAGACAATACAGAACACAGACACACACACACACACACACTTACACGAGTACATTCTGCTGATTTCAGGTCCAGAAGCTGAGACGGTACACAGGTCAATACAGATCGCATTTCCAAAATGCACAAGCTCCCTGTGTCAGCTCTGGCTTCTGATTGGCTGACAGGTCTGACTGCATCTGATTGGTTCTTGGGTGCACTTGCATCTCATTTGACAGAGAGATGCTTTTCGAAACCCATAATACCAAGTATTGAACTTTGGTGAGTAACTCGTCTACACCATTTATTCTGAGCTATTTCTTTTCTAAGCAATCAGACGTAAACATTACACTCGTCAGACAATAAAACAGGCATAAAAATACTACAGACTTACACTTAAGGAGGAACCTGAGGAGCCCAAAATATCATAGAGACTTGAAGACAGTCCTTTTTAGCAACCACAGACAAGCACTATTGAAACAGATTCAATTAATGTAAAAATATAAGTTGATGCGAGCACCAATAATTGCAGTTCCTTAACAGTCTGACCACGAAGGAAGTGACCCGAACTTGTGAAATTGTCGAAGAAATACATAATTTTGTATGTTTGAACATATCTGAGCATCTGCCTAAACATATTTATGCCAGAAGTGTTTTAGACATGTGTTCCTGTCGTGTGTGTGTGTGTGTGTGTGTGTGTGTGTTTTCTCCCTCAGGCAGACTGCTGTACCAGACCCAGACTGGTGTGCACATTCTCTCCTCCTTTCTATCTCGCTCTCTCTATTCGTCCTTTCCTCCATAGTTTTTCCTAATGTGTAACATGCCTCTGACATTATTTCCCCAACAGATCACTGCTTCTGTCAATCACAGCATTTTGTCTTAGACTGGGGCCTCATTAAACACTCTCTCGCTCTCTCTCTGTCACCCTCCTCCATCCACTCTCCTTTACCATTCCCTCTCTTTTCCCCCCTTTTTCTACTTTTTTTTTTGGTTTAGGTGTGCTGAAGGATCTTGTGGAGGTTCCCTGTTGCAAATCAGGCCTCTTTTCCATGACAGGGCATTATGTGAGATAAAATACACATCAAATAAGTTGTAAAATGACAAGAACAGAAAACAAAAGTAGACTGTTCACAACAAAACAGCATTTTTTTTAGCTACAGATAATTAATTTATTTTAAATAATTTATTTAATAGTTTAATATGATTAATATAATTGTTTTTATAGTAAATAAAAATATTTAAAAATGTAATTGAAAAATATCACATATGAAATGATTGTTATATGAATTTTAATTAAATATAAAACTAGATTTTTCACATCATAAAAAAACAAAACGTCCCTGGAGCTTTTTTAGATATAGCTATTTTTTTTAAATTAATGATGTTATAATATATATATATATATATATATATATATATATATATATATATATATATATATATATAATTTTATATAATTTTTATATAATTATATATTATATATTTTATATATTATTTATTTTATATATTAATAATAAAAGTAAATATTTAAAAATCACATAAATCATTTCATATATATATATATATATATATATATATATATATATATATATATATATATATATATATATATATATTATTATTATTAGTAGTAGTAGTAGTAGTAGTAGTATTAATGAAATTAAATATTTAAAAATAACATATGTGAAATAATTTCTATGAATTTTGTTCATTAAATATTAAAATATTTAAACTACAAGCTACTTGTGATTAAGGCAGTGAATCTTAAAACAAACATACTGGATAAGTCATGTTCTAAAACTCATAAGACACATAAATAAAAAAAAAATGCCAGTGGGTTATGTAGTAAAATAGTCAATTACGTCATTGCTCCGCACTTGAATATGTAGGAAATGTAGGCCGGTTCTGAAACAAATCCCCCGGCCTGAGAACCAGCACCATTTCTGTGGAAAAGGGGTAGTAGGCTATGCATGTTTTACCTCTCTTGCTCTTTCCATCTCCACGCTCAGCTCTTTGATGTTGGGAATGCAGGCTCAAGTTTCCCCGGGAGGAGGTGGGGGGAGGTGGAAAAGGATGGGGGGGGGGGGTTCCAATCCTGCTTCTGATTGGCTAACAGACTGACCACACATGGCCAAGGATGCTGTTGTCTTTACCTGACCTAATCCTCACTCGCTGATGGATATGTGATCACTATTTTGTTTGTTTCTTTGTTTGTTGTGTCTCTATTCTACTCCAGACGTCTCCTTGTGTGTTCATTACCCTTTCTCGACTCTCTCTCTCTCTCTCCTTCCCCATCTAAAATTCATACATTCCCACATTCTTTCAAGACAGCCCTAATTAGGAACTGTCATCTTTGCCGATTTTAATTATTAATTAAAAACAGGAAGGAGAGAGTGAAAAAGCACATTTCAAATCAGGCCATGAAGGAACACACACATATGCGCACACACACACGTACACGGCTTGCCTGATGTCTGAAGGCTGTGGTCTCAGTGATGCTGATTAAAAACGTATTAAAACATTATAAATGATTAATGTGGATCCAGTTCTGAGTGGCAGTTATTGGTTTTAACACAGGTAATGCAGCCTAATGACACGGGCACATGTGGACCCTTCGTCCATGTCATTATTCCTGCATGTCAACAACCACACACAGAGAGAGAGAGAGGACAGGCCGTTACATCAGAGCGTTTTCAAGTCATCCATCAGCTCGCCGTAGCTCAATCAGAGACGCTGAGAGAGCAGAGGTGCTGTTACGGGCCCCCAGACAGGCGGCGGGTGATCGGCGCTAATAGATTTCCATAATGGACATGAGCGGAGGATGTGCAGGTCACTTTGCAGAAGCTTTGCTTTTTAGAGCCTGAAATACTAACGAGAGCGGGTTTGTCACCAAAATAACACCAATCTGAAAAGTTTGGAGGACTTCAAGGATAATAGCAACATCAGAAATTAATATCTCAAATGTTTCTACTAGACTGCAATAAGACTGAATAGAGAGCAAATCTCCTGCTTGGAAGACCCTAAAAATCTCTTATTCCTCTTCTCTACAGTTTTGAATCTCAGACTCATAATGTGCTCATATTTACTAAATTACCAACCTAGAGGGAAGTTTCATTGATCATTGATTGCTCTTTCATTGCTCAGGGAACTTAGTAGAGTATCATTTAAATATCAACTTGATTATTCTATAGGAGAAATAAAATTAGACACAAGTTGATTGGGAAATCTAAGCACAGTTTGAGTCATTGTTGAGATATCTTCTTAAACTCTACATGTGTGAGATTACCGGGGCCTTTTCTCACTCAGACTCAAAATGTGCTCATATAAATGTCCTGATCATTTACTTGCCCCATGTCATCCAAGATGTTTATGTCTTTCTTTCTTTAGTTGAAAAGAAATTAAGGTTTTTGAGGAAAACATTCCAGGATTTTTCTCCATATAGTGGACTTCAATGGGGACCAATGGGTTGAAGGTCCAAACTGCAGTTTCAATGCAGCTTCAAAGAGCTCTACAAGATCCCAGATGAGGAATAAGGGTCTTTCTTAGCGAAACGATCGGCCGTTTTCTAAAAACATTAAAAATTATATACTTTTTAACCACAAAAGCTCTGTGATTCGCCACGCATTACGCAATCATGTTGGGGAAGGTCATGCATTACATAGGCGGCAGTACCGAGCAAGTGTTTACAAAGCGAATGTCAAATGGCATTTTTAAAAAAAAAAAAGCTAAAACATTGATGTTGGAAGATTTTGAATTTAAAAAGTATATATATATATATATATATATATATATATATATATATATATATATATATATATATATATATATATATATATATATATATATTTTTTTTTTTTAGAAAATGACCAATTGTTTTGCTAGATGAAACCCTTATTCCTCATCTGTTGAGCCCTTTGAAGCTGCACTGAAACTGCAATTTGGGCCTTCAACCCGTTGGTCCCCATCGAAGTCCACTATATGGAGAAAAATCCTGGAATGTTTTCCTCAAAAACCTTAATTTCTTTTCGACTGAAGAAAGAAAGACATGAACATCTTGAATGACATCGGGGTGCATAAATTATAAGGAAATTTGAATTCTGAAGTGAACTAATGCTTTAATTACCAAGCTAGAGGAAAGTTGCATTGTTCACTGGCTGCTTTATCATTGCTCTGGCAACTTAATTGAGTTTTGATGACGCATCAACTTTGTTTTCTGCTAAAACTTTTGGGAGAAATAAAACACACACAATTTGATATGCAAATCTGAGCACAGTTTGAGACATTGTTGAGATCTCTACATATGTGAGATTAATGGGGTCTTTCTCCTCAGCTGTCCAGTAGTTTAATGAGCTATAAAAGAGCAACTTCTGAGCAATAAAATCCTCAAAAGAGAAGAGTGAATGGAAGGCATGTTGTGAGCATTGTGCATCATTTTATTCCTGATGCATAATATATGTTTCTAAAGTGATCAAGAGTGTGAGGTATTATAGTTTACCATGCATGAAAAGACAACGACAGACAGGGAAGAATGCAAAGGGTAAAGGTGCATTACTGCTACCCAATGCACTGTATGCCAAGAGCCAGGGGTCAGTCATTAAGAGACAGCAGGGCAAACGCAAGAGCTAAAACAACAGAGCGGGTGAAATGAAATGACAAATGAAGAGAAGCTGGATTAGGTGCCGTGCCGTCCAGAAATGACGTGAGTGCCATATTTGTGAAACAATAATGCGGCTGGCAGCATGGATCCTTGTTCCTGATTCATCTACGGCCGTATGGCGTAGCTTTGTCAGTCTGCGCGTGGTATAAATTATTCAGTCTGAGAGATGGCAATTACAGAACCCTGCACAACCAAAATGAATATTTTATAAGGACTAAAACTGCACCGGAATGAATCATAGACACACACGTACACACACACACACACACACACTGGGAGTGTGTTTGTACATGGCAGGACCAGAGGCCCTTGGTGCTTTCATATTGTTGACTGAAATCCAGAGAATTCTAATAAGCAAATATATTAGAGGTTTACATTGTCACCGTTTTGCCGGCCGTGCCTGTGGACAGATCCCAGGAAAAGGGATTCCGACTGGGAAACTCGTAAATCCGTAATCTGAAATGTCGTTTCTTTCAGTTTAAAATACACGGTGATTCAAGCAGCATTTAAAATCAACGAAGAACGTCATTCACAACCTATTTTAACAGATATTCAACGACTTGGTTTTATCAATCAGGACCTGATTGGATTGTGAAAATTGCAGATTTATGATGTCAGCCCAAAATGAAAGTTCACGTTTTGATAGAAATAACTTGCACTTATGAACCATGCAAAATAAGAGTGGAAATGTGCATTAAGACAACAAATACAGTTGATTTTCATGCAGATGTATTTTAATATCTGCACTGTTTTAAAAAACATTGTTTATTAATGCAGAGAAACTCTGTCTTGTTTTGACCCCTGTGAATGTTCTCTTCGTCTCTTGCCAACAAGAAAGAGAGCAAGTGAGCGAGAAAGATGGAAAAGAGGTAAAAAAAAAAATAAAGACAGAGAGAAAGAGAGAGAAACACACTGAAAGGCTAATGGAGGCGGATTATACTGCCAGCCTACCCGAAGCATCGTCTGATAAAGGTTTTGTCTGTTGAGTTTCCTGCAAAGTCCAGCTTTATAATGCTGAAACAAAAAATAACATTGTTCTTTAGGCTTGCAGGAGCAAAGCAACCTGCTTGAATGGGTATTGTGTGAACAGAGGCAGTGATACCTAAAGCCTTTGTACAGCAGAGGCAGGTCAGGCCTATGACATCAGCGCGACACAAGCAGGCCTCTGTGCGGCCCGCTCCAGCAGGAGCTCAGCATGGTGGGAAAATACGTCAGGAGAAAGCTTTTTTTTATCTGAGCACTCTCTCACAAACACACACACACACATTCATGACGATGGGACACACACAGAGGACAACACATAGGGGTGTTTTTTTTTTTTTTTTTTTTTTAAATCACACTCAAAATAGCATTTTAATGCTCAGATATTGCTCTTTTATAGCTCAGGAGACAGAGTATCAACTTTGTCTCTCCTGAAATTCCATAAGAAATAAATAATTGTGGAATGAAATGCTTGAGTTCATTCTGAAATTTTTTGAGTGCAAATCTAAGCACAATTTGAGGCATTGCTGAGATGTCTTCTGAAATTCAGTTTTCTCTGGATAAAAAAAATATGCATTTCCTCTCAATTTGATCTGATTAATGTCTAGGAGAAACAATCAATATATTAAATATATATTAATATATTTTCTTTCCTATGTGACACAAATTCACATTGTATTGCTCTTTCATCGCTCAGGAGACTTAAATGAAACATATCTGAGAACTCCATGAAATATCAGTTTTGTCTCACCTTGAGACTTCCATGAGAATTAAATAAAATCGGAAAAAAAGTTTGAGTTCAAACTTTCAGAGTGCAAATCTGAGCACGGTTTGAGACTTCTTGCTTGAGTTTTTCTCAGGATAAATCTCTTCTGTATTTCCTTTCTGTATCGATCTATTAAAGAGATTTTTGTTTTTTCTCCTAGGTAACCCAAATGCAATTTCATTGCTCATAGGTTGCTCGTTCATTGCTCATTGAACTTAATGGAGTTCTCAGTTATGGATCATTTTAGCATCAGCTTTGTCTCAGATGTGTCTCCTAATAAAATACAAAAAAACACTCTTCTGAAACTCAGAGAAAAGTCTCCATTTAATCTCACTACCATCTAGGAGAAATAATCAAGACATTAAAGAGATATCATTTGTGCATTTTTCTTTTCTATGTGACCCACCACCTTCAAATAAAGTGCTCTTTAAGCAGCAACAGATGAAGGTCTAGTTCTGCAGCAAAGCGGCGAGATGACAGAATCCGACTCGTATGCATTAAAAGTGAACGGGAGGGAGAGGGAATGACAAAGTGCTCGCAGCACAGCGGGATAAATGGTCTGAAGTGGAGTGAAATATAGACAGGAAAGGAAGCGGAGAAGGAGACATGCATTCCAAAGCTGCTGTCCCTCTGATGGCTGTTACCCAGATAACTGACACCGCTGCTTTTGCCTGTCTGCGCGGGACACATGGGCTTTCAAACAGGGTTATAGGCAAATAATAAGGATGCTCTCGCTTACAGGACTGACATGCAAGCATCCTTTACAACAGAAAAAAAAAAACAAGAAGGGTGGGGGGAAAAACGCTTCTCTCCATGGAGAAAACAGCGAGTTGTCAGGTTGATTTTGTAGAGCAGTAGTTGAGGCAAGAGCCGACAGCGTTGGCCTCTGTCTTTCCTGTCGCAGGTACACAAATGTGTCAGCATACATGGAGATGCGGCTCTTCAGGGGCCGCCACACGCACGCTGGGGTTTGGGGGCGATGAGCTGGAGGGTTATTAAAGGATCTCATTGCTCTTTCAGCTGTATTAGAATGACAAGCCACAGGGAGAGGTGGTTTCTAAACCACCGTGTGCCACTAGGGGGCTTTCAGCTCAACAGGACAGGAAACACAAACAGATCACATCATTTTTGAATGATAAAAGGACATATGATTCCAAACTGGGCGGTACAATGGTAAAAATGTGTCAAGCGATTTATATGCCATTTATATTATTTACTATAGTGTACTTTGCATGCGGTCATGCTGTCACAGTGACTTTGATATATACGAGTAGTCTTTCGTTTTTAGGTTTTATTTTTGATGCAACATAATTTGTTTGTTATGAATAATTTTAGGTTTTGGTTTGCATGCATCAAACTGTAAACAAAGAGAATTATTAAATGAAGTACATTTCATTTGTAAAATATTTTAGTCCAGCGATTTCCTGAGTTCTCGTAATTAATCATACTAAACCATCTTTTATTAAAAATGTAAAAATGCATAAAGTTTTCTGTGATGGGTAGGTTTAGGGGCTGGGTTTGTGTAGAGGGATAAAATATACAGTTTGTACAGTATAAAAACCATTACGCCTATACACTGTAAATAAAATATTGTTGGTTTAACTTAAAAAAAGTATGTTACCTGGTTGCCTTGAAATTTCGAGTTCATTGAAAAAATAATACAATGAAAGAGATTGGTTTAATAAATAGAAGCTCTTATCTGAACCATGTTAATTATCTAAGTTGAAAAAAGTTGTGATGATAAATCATGAAAATAATTTTTTGCAGTATATGAAATGTCCTCATAATGATAGGTGCACCAACATATGTGCATGTGTGGTAAATAGCACTATATATTAAAACAACTATAATATATTGTGGTCATTCTGCTATACTCACTATTCCAGACTCTTAAATATGAAACTACTGTTGTTCATGAGATCAAAATGTCCTGATGAACCCTGATGGGTGGCGCAATAACAGTTATTATAAACACTCCACATACATGTTGAGGTCAAAGGGCATGGTTGATTTAAACCTTGCCTTTCTCTTCTCATTTTAAGATCTATTTGCAGACATTACACCCTGCTGGCCTGATTATCTGAAGTCAATCAGAAACCCTAATCACACAGAACGACTCCTCACATCTATCAGAGGAGCCGGCGAAGAAGAAAAAAAAGCTAAATCTTGTTACCTATGTACAATAGCGACGCTCAGGCCTGGGAAGGCCGGGCCCTCCCTAGAGGAAACGGCCCCATTAATTGCTGCTGTAAGTGTGGATCCAGCACAGGGTGGGATTCAATACAGAGCCGTTTATCCTGGAACCTGCTGTCACGGCGCCGGGTCACGATCCCAAACCGTCCCGTCGAAATCACCAAGGAGAAGCGATAATGAAAATTTCTTCATGTATAAAATTCTTAATCAAAATGCTGTCGGTGTCATCTACCGGCAGCACTCGCGACTTAAATTAATATACAACAGAACCTTTGGCAAAATTAACATGCCCTCTTTTGACATGCGATTCCCAACCCCAGCCTAGATGAAGGGATGAAAGGAAGAAAGACACAAGGAAAAGTGTCAAAATCACCACTGAGAGAGAAACAAACGAAATATAAATAAAAAACTCTAACAAGCTCTCAATTGGGGCTTCACAATTGAATATCTTTTCACTTATTAACTTTAAAACAACAAGAAAAAAATCCAATTATTGGGCGATTTTTCGCTGTGTTTATGGTGTGGATTTGTTGATGTAATGCTTCCTGTATCTGTCCCAGGCGGATATTAGTGAACTCGCCCTCCGAGAAACAACAGTTTCAGCAAAACACCACAGAGTAATGCAGATATTCACACTTTTAATGACCTCAGGGAGCACATCTAGCGTACGGTGGTGTGCTACGAACCAAAGCGCAGACCCGTAGACTATCTGACTTCCCTCCACTGCTGACACGGCTGCATCACGCAAATAAAACCCACGTTTGATAAACAAGAGCTCTGCTATGAAATGCAATAATGCTACAAGGCCACAGTAGCGACGCCTGGGGGACTGTCGAAGTCTCTCCTCAACTTTTCATTTAACAATTGGACCGTTCCAAGTGAGCGCGTCTATCTGAATGCGCTCGCATGTACTTAGCACACGCCGGCTTGGGCGGTTATCTGGAAATGTGTTCAAATTGGCCACTTTCTTCACCGAACGTCACAGCGCTCATTGATTTCACAAAGCTTCAACGTCGGCCCCAACAGACCCAACATCAGCTTTTCTTGTGAGCTCAGGAGAACTCTCAATTTACCCCAAGACAGGTCTCAGACTACAACGACGGGTCCCATCTGCATGCTCACAGATTAAACATTCAATTTGTTCCCCGATAGGCCACGAGTCCCACCACTTACCATACAAATGAAAAAAAAAAGAGAAAAAAAACATGTCAGACTTGCGTCTCTGCCTCCGTCCCAGCATCACAATACCCTTCTATTGCAGCAATATTTACTTCAGGGGAATTGCGACACGTGGCGTATTTATCTTCATGAAAAATGAGCATCTGAAATTGAAATCACCTTTTGAATGGGGCGCGGATACAGCCCGCCGCTAATATGCTTCATGAACTATAAAATTTAGTCACACGGTACGGCTGTATTACTGCCGAGGGTTTAGCGCACGCTCGCGCGCACACACACATCAGGCAAATTTTCTCGTGTTAAGCTGCCGCGAGCTCCGGCAGTTGATTCAGTGTGATAGTCATTACGCTTACATGACGGTACAAGTCAGCCCTGTCAGATTTATGCCCCTCTCCTCCGTTTCTGCTTTAATCTCACCCTCAATAAGCTATTTGCACTTGCTGCCTCACGCAGGCAAATTGAAATAGGGTGCAAATTTGCGGGTCTTAAATCTGAACAAGTACAGACACATATTTTTCACCTGCCTCCCCTCATTTTCTCACAAGTAAACACAATACGTGTCCTCTGTCATGCATTTATGCCTTGGAAAAGATTGTCTTTCTTCTTCTCGTTCTCGCTCTCTCACTTTCTCTCCACCTTCGCTGCGAGAAAATAATACGCTGCTAAACAGCTGTCGG
>NC_063063.1:29053337-29065837 GCF_018812025.1 Megalobrama amblycephala
GAATGATCAATCGTAACATTAATACATTTAATTTTAATGACATTTTTGCTGTACTATAACACTTTTGCTGCTATACGCTGTAAAATCCAGATCCTTAAGCAAAACCAGTTGAGAACCACCATGCTTGTGCATGCACTTGTGTGCACGTGCATGCATGCATGTGTGTGTTGTTGCCAAAAGGCTCTCTGTACAGCAGACTGGTGGATGTCAGGTGGCGGCGTCACCCATAACAGGGACTGAGCTCAGCTGCCGCTGCGAGCAGTTACTTATTCTACTCCAGTGCACATTAAAAGAGCCTCGCAGTCAAGCCAAGCAACAGCACCCAACCTGACAGCATAACAGCAATCACACACCCCACAGCCTGTGGAGAAAACACACGCACACACACGTCTCGCAGCAAACACACGTAGCGCGCCAGGTCTTTAACACGCACGCAAACACACGTTAACATTGAAGCAGGGACGTGAACACGTGCTTTCACACACATATGCTGTCAAATGCATGCGTGCTATCACACAGGTCTCGTTTGGCATTGAAAATGTTAAACTGCTAAACAGCATGGCGGGATATTACAGTGATATGCGCTTTAAAAGGATTTGATGATAAAAGGATTGTCATGCCATTTTTGGTTTTGGATTTGAAAAAACAACTGATCAAAGTTGCTATCCATCTCTCAGTCTCTCCAGATCTCGCTTTCCTCACGGACGGTCCTCTACTCGTCGGGAAGATGGTACGGAGGAGAGACGGAGAGATGTCAAGCCAAGTTGTGACACTACCACATATGGCCTGTTCATCAATCAGCTTAATCAAGCAGCAAGCAGAAGCAAAGATGCCTAATTGCCAACCGCACTCGGCGGCCAGATTCGTTTGCCGGCAAGCTCTGAAACTGATCTAGATTCAGCTAGGGTGGCAGAAAACGCACAAAGAAATCACAGATTTTGCCCTGCCGTTTGCGATTAGCAGGCAAAATTCAGGGAAAAAGAAGGAAAATACAAACAATTAAGCATTAAAGTGCTGAAATCTGACTTTAGTCATGGCTAAAGTACAACATGCAGTTATAGTACTGCCTTATTGCTTTGATAAAATGATCAATACAAAATAAAATGTTATATATAGACACACACACACACACACACACACACACACACACTGTAAAACAAGAATTGTTGGTTTAACTTAAAAAAAGTAAGTTGGCTGCCTTCAAATTTTGAGTTCATTAAAAAAGAAATTTGAGTTAATACAATGAAGGCGATTGGTTTAATCAACAGAAACTCAAAACATTATGTTATCTGAAACATATTTTTTCAAATTATTATTATTTTTTTTTTTTATATGCATTCAAAATTATTATTAAAATAGTTTGAGGTCTTCTATAAGCTAGTGTCCCCATAAAAGTTATTAAAATTTACATTCTCTTTTGGTAAAAAGGACCAACGTGAAATTGAAATTATGAGATTAAATTGTCTTAAAGTAGGAAATTTTCTGTCGCTTTCAGAGGCGTTGCTGTTTTTATCTCAGACAGTGAGAGAGAAAGAGCTTTTCTAAACACATGAGGTTCCTTGAGGGGGGAAGAACTCATGGAGAGCTTCCTGTTTTCCAGATCAAATCCTCTGAGACTTTAGAGGGGGAACAACTACACTCACAAAATGTAGAAAGAGAGGGAAAGTGAGAGATTATTCCCCTGTTCCTCAGTTCTAAAGCCCCTCGTGCACCCTAGCTTCATTTCCATCCTTCTTTCATGGGATAAACACTTGCTTGTCGCAACGGCGGGATAGCTTTTGTCTGTTCTTCCTTTTTTCCCCATTTTTTTTTTCTTTCCCTTTCTGTCTTGTTTTCCTTAAAGGCAGTGACTGACAGCTGACATTCTGATATTTATTATTGAGGAGGAGACTTTTGATGCTATCTGCCCATGCAGAAATATAAAAAACACGGTCCAAATGTCAAAGACCGAATATTTTCTCCTGTTTTATATGAAATGACCTCTTGCAATGCTTCTCTTATTGTGAGCGGGGCGGTTTGCGGCCTGCCGGCGATATGCATGTGCGGACACAGATAGGACTTCACTCTGTTGTTTCGGAAGAGGCCGGGATAAAAAAAAAAAAAGCCGGGAAGCTTTCCGGCCTCACAGAGCAGGGGGGATTCAGGATAAAGCAGGAAAATCAAATGACTCTGGCATCGGCGTGATCCTACGTGCTAAACTTGGACCCAATTCAAGAAACGGAGGGAGATGGATGGAGAGAGAGAGGAACAAAAGAGCAGGCCGATGGCTGTAGTCAATTTTCATATGAATGGCAGGTTTAACATATCTCTAGGAAAGGGCAGCTCTCGCAGGCTTGGGCGACGTCCAGAGGTCCAGAGCTCTCTCGTGCACCCGCATGCTGAAGAGGGCACGCACACACACACATGCGCATGCGCGCGCACACACACACACACACACTCCATAATTAAACTATCGTGTTTCAAAGTCCTGACAACAGCATAGAGAAGAGCAGAACAAGACGATAATTTCATTAGGCCAACTTATAATGAGGAGCCTTTCACCACCAAAGAGGGGGGCAATCTCAGAGAAACAGCCCTACCACATGAGGAACACAACAGAAGACCACCATACAAGATCTCCAACCCAGAGAAAAAATAAAGAAATTTGAAAAGTGCAAATAAAAGCAAGTAATTGCAGTCAAATTTTTGAGAACGTTTTGTCTAAGGTGTTCTGAGGGTTTGCTAGAGGGAGGCTTGGGACCTTCAATGTAAATCCACGTTTTTGTTTTTTAAATGTATGTTTTGTTTCAAAAGAACAGCTAGAATTTGAACTGAGATAGCAAACATGACGCAGAATTGCAATTCGAATTTGAATGTAAGGCAGTAAAGTCTGACAATTTCTGAATTTTTTACTGAAAATGTACGAAGATAGATAGATAGATAGATAGATAGATAGATAGATAGATAGATAGATAGATAGATAGATAGATAGATAGATAGATAGATAGATAGATAGATAGATAGATAGATAGATAGATAGACTAAAAAATAATTTTCATGATTTGTTAGAATATTTTTTTCTTTTGTCAAATCAACTTAGATAATTAATGTAGTTCAGATAACATAATATTTTGAGTTTCTGTTGATTAAACCAATCGCCTTCATTGTATTAACTCAAATTTTTAATTTCAGTGAACTCAAAATTTTATGCCAACCAGGTAACTTTAAGTTAAACCAACCATTCTTTTTTACAATGAAGATAGATAGATAGATAGATAGATAGATAGATAGATAGATAGATAGATAGATAGATAGATAGATAGATAGATAGATAGATAGATAGATTTCTTAGCAAACACCTTTAAAACACCAATAACATTCTCAAGCTGTTGGTTTAACGCCACTTTGAATTTGAAATCTCAGACTTTCTCAGTTTTTTTTTTTTTTCTGTGTGTGTCGAATGTTATGCTGCCGTTGTTTGATCATTGAAGGAAAACAACAGTTGTGCGTTCGTGTGGGTGGGTTTTATGCGGCTGGAGTCTCTCTCTTATTTCTGCATGAAATTAGAATTATATAACATTTCCCTTGACTGACATAAGGTAAAGTCATGCACTTAGATATTACAGCATGGAAACAATATCTTTTTAAACGGACGGTCGTTCCTTCTTTTTTCTTTTTTTTTTTTTAACTTGAGAGAGTCATTACGGCAGGGTTTAATTCTTATTGTACTTTATTTATTTCCCTCTTTAGTCAGCAGGAGGAATTTGCATACTTAATTGATCAATATGCTTCGTGTTCCTTTTGCACATCTGCCAGGCTGCTCCCTACTGCCACAGTCTCTCATTCCTCAAAGTGACAGCTCTCTCAGCCTCACACACACACACACACTAACACTCCCTCTCGCTTTACAGCATGGACACTCATTCACAGAGACTCAATGGTCCGTTCTGGGTTTCAAACAATGGTTCTTCATCGCGCCAGACTTTTAAATGTACTGATCTACAATGGACGAAGTGTGCTGGGTTGCAATTTATGACTCTAAATTTGTTTAGATCTCATATATGGACTTATGTGAAACTTGTGGGACTTTTCAATACGGATGTTCTTTATCAAGCGTCATTGTGTGCTTTCCATCTTTGTCTGTGTCGGAACAAAACGGCCCACACTAACAGCCCTTATCAGTCCGGTGTCAGAGACCATGAATCTCACGTTCCCAAGTCGCCTGAATTCCTTCTCCTTGCTTCCAGGAGCTTCTCTTGAATATACAATGGGATCCAAAAGTCAGACACCATTAGTGAAAATGTAAATTAAATGTAACACAATTTCATTTTGTGTAAGAAAACTTTTCAAAATCTTAAAACTTTAAATAAAAAAAATATATATTTTTTTTTTATTTTAATAAATAAACAAGAATAAAATGAAATAATTTTAAAAAATGGCTTTTTGTTTTTCTTTTTTGGAGCCCACTGAATGTAGACAAATGTAAGCGTCCACTTGGCTCTAAATCTCCACTTCAAGTGATCATTGTTGTAGTTTACACTCAATGATTTGTTTCCTCTGCTTCCCCTCATATGCAAGACTTTTTAAACTGTTGTTTGAAGGAAATTGGATCGGGGGTTTGGAGCTGTTAGCTGGTTATAAAAAGAGAGGGGAAAAAAAAACCTCTCATCCCTAATCGCTGCCAAAGTTTGTCGTGTTGCTACTTTTTGATTGATGCCTCAGCCAAGTCTGTCATTTCCTCAATTAATTTGCTTGCAGAAAGAAAGAGACTCTCTCCACTGCAAAGCCCTTATGAGACTCTAAATATAGGAGCTCGTCATTTCAGCGTGAAACTTAGACGCACCGCTATTGTCATCTCCGCAAAGAAAAACTTTAATTTGATCAGAATTCCTCAAGAGGAGTGTTAAATTAATTTGAACAGGGTTGGAGGGGAGAAAGGGATGCACAGTGACTTTGAGAAAAGGGAAATGAAATAGAATTATACGGGAAGCGATGAGTGCTGACTGCACACTTTCTGCCAGGGTTGGTGCTACTAAACATCTCTTTCATATCCAACTCGGGCTAAATAAATGCCAATATTCACCTTGAGAGTATCATCATAAAGAAGGCGCTCTCCGGAGACTTCCCGGAGGTATGGAGCGCTCTCTGTCGCAGGAGCGTTCGGGAGAGAGAGGGGGGAGAAATATGGCTCTTCTGAATGATTTCCTCGTTCTAAGTGAGCAGTCACTCTGTGAAAGTGTCAAGGATAAAAACCAAACACCACAAATAACAGAGAAATGACTTCAGAGGGAGAGTGAAGGTAGAGAGAGATAGAGATTCACATGACTGGTTTTAATTTGAGTTTGAAAAATACAACCTGTTTCCTCCCAAAACCCCTAAATCATCTTCCATCGATCCAGTCTAAACCTGACAAGTCTTTTGCTTCTAAAAAGCCGTATAAAAACCTCAGGCTCGCTCGCACGGAGAAACGACAACGCTAAACACTTCTCACCTGACGGGTGACCTGTGCACGGTCAGGGCGCCGTCTTTGTCTGCTAACACAACAGAAAGAAACTGATAGGGATATAAAAAAAAACAACTAATGGAAAAGTTACACAAATGAAATCTCTATTGTTTTTCCAATATAGAAAAAAAATAAGTGTATGTGTCTCCTCTAGAGTTTCAGAAAACATTTCTTACAACTTGCTCAAAAACACCAAAGTCTGCAATCAAAACCCAGAGATCTCAATATTAACTCAGACTTTTCTCTGAGCTGTAACATACAGACTGGTAGTTAAAGGTCAATTATTGACTCATTTTTGTCTCATTCATGTATTATTATTTCTAAGGAATTTTAGAAGAGACACCTAAAACATAGCTGAGAACTTAATTGAGACTCTTGAGCCATGAAAGATCAAAACAATTTACCTTTGGATATAAAGGCCGAGGCATCTAAATATTCACAAATGTGATCTCAAAAGTTCTCAACAATGTGCTCAGATTTTTGTCTGCAATCAAAAATAAGAAATCATTATATGAACTTGAACATTTCTCATCAAATCTCCCAATGAACTGAGCTGAGAACTCAATTGAAACTCCAATAAAATACTTTAGTTTAAGTTAGAGGTGTCCATTAGAAGGAATAAGTCAAATAAGCATTCTCAATAATATCTCAAACTGCTCTCTGATTTGCCAAGATTCCTAAATCTGCAGTCAAAACTCAGAGATCTCAATATGAACTCAGACATTTCTAATTAATTTCTTCTAGATATTGTCTGAGCTGTACCATCCAGTTTGTTACTTTAAAGTCAACTATTGACAAATTTTTGTGTCATTCATGTGTTATTACTTCTAAAGAATTTTAGAAGAGACGCCTAAATATATATGAGATTTGACTGCACACTCACTTGCAGAAAGTTTTTATAGAAGAGACACCTAAAACATAGCTGAGAACTTAATTGAGACTCTTGAGCCATGAAAGATCAAAACAATTTACCTTTGGATATAAAGGCCGAGGCATCTAAATATTCACAAATGTGATCTCAAAAGTTCTCAACAATGTGCTCAGATTTTTGTCTGCAATCAAAAATAAGAAATCATTATATGAACTTGAACATTTCTCATCAAATCTCCCAATGAACTGAGCTGAGAACTCAATTGAAACTCCAATAAAATACTTTAGTTTAAGTTAGAGGTGTCCATTAGAAGGAATAAGTCAAATAAGCATTCTCAATAATATCTCAAACTGCTCTCTGATTTGCCAAGATTCCTAAATCTGCAATCAAAACTCAGAGATCTCAATATGAACTCAGACATTTCTAATTAATTTCTTCTAGATATTGTCTGAGCTGTACCATCCAGTTTGTTACTTTAAAGTCAACTATTGACAAATTTTTGTGTCATTCATGTGTTATTACTTCTAAAGAATTTTAGAAGAGACGCCTAAATATATATGAGATTTGACTGCACACTCACTTGCAGAAAGTTTTTATAGAAGAGACACCTAAAACATAGATGAGAACTTAATTGAGACTCTTGAGCCATGAAAGATCAAAACAATTTACCTTTGGATAAATATTCATAAATGTGATCTCAAAAGTCTCAAACTGTGCTCAGATTTTGTCTCCAATCAAATATAAGAAATCTCAATATGAACTCAAACATTTCTCATCAAATCTCCCAATAAATTGAACTGAGAACTCATTTGAAACTCCAATAACATACTTTAGTTTAAGTTAGAGGTCCATCAGAAGGGACATTTCCAATTGAAATCAAATAAGCGTTCTCAATAATATCTCAAACTGCTCTCTGATTTGCCAAGATTCTAAAGTCTGCAATCGAAAATAATTAATCTCAATATGAACTCAAACATTTCTCATCAAATCCCCACACCAATACCAAGTGATTTGAGCTGCTATCCCAGTTCATTTTAAATCTCCATAGTCTTGAGAGACAAAGATCATTTTAGAGACAAAGTTTAAATCTAAAAGAAACAACTGAGAACTCCTGAGCAACTTTTGAGCAATAAAACCTCCTAGCGGTAGGATAGATGCAAACCCGTCCATGTACCTGTGTTGTGTAGCAGGCGGGTTGCTAGCGTGATTTCAGATTTGCTTTTAATTGTTCGTTCTGGATTCCACGCTGAGCGAGTCTTTGTGTTGCAGGCATCACAGCAATCTCCTCTCATTATTGTGTAAATAGGTTTTGGCAAGGCTCAGTAAATAAAATACAGACTGACAGGAGGACGGGAGGGAATTAGCCTTCCTACCAATTAGACTAGCCTAAGGCTGTACTTTTAACTGCAGATGAATCCCACAAATCGCTGAAATGATCCTGTCACAGACCCCTGATATGAAAACCCCACTGTGCAGTGTGGGAGAGCGGAGGAGAGAGGACAGGAGAGGAGAGAACGGAACGGGAAAGAGGGAGCGCCGAGTTGAGAGAGGAGGGGAGCGTTAGGGAAGCTGTTTTAATGAGTTGGGGAGGGTTTCCAGGCGGGGGCCGCACCTCACAGCTGGGGCCTGTTGATTGACAGGTCGGATCAGGTTCTCCAGCCAGTGGGGCCAGATGGAAAGAGCAGGAATCTGCTTAAAATGCAGCAGTTTTACGCTCTCGATCCTACTTCCCAGCGAACGGAAATTCCCAAATTGTCTCACCTCCTACCTGTAAAAATTATTTTCCATAATAAATGCAAAATATGCTTCTTGTTTGCCAAGAATCCACTTTTCCCCCCATAGCCCCGGAAGCTATTTATTTCAGGAGTTGGTTGACTAAAAAAAGACACAATTATAGCTGAAACGAAGTGTCATCTTCACACGCCGTGAAGCTTAACGACAAACACATTCAGGAGAAAGAGGAAGATCAGGAAACGTCGTCCTCGGCCAAACGTGTAACCCAAGTCAAGAGCGCAGTGGGATATAAAGCTTCCACAGTCATCTGGGAAGTGAATTTTAACCAGATTTTTCCTGAATTTGGCCTGAACCTGAGCTTTATAGGCTTTTGAATCTGAGCTCCCAACTGAGGATTCTCACGGCGGACGAAAACGCCAAACTTTTCAGCGGTGTGTGTGCGGGGCACCCTTCACTTCCTGTGCTTCTTCAGAAACACTTCCTGTTGTGTGTGCGTGTGTGGCGGCTCATGTTTTCTCAGCCAGAGATGTTTGCTTGCTTTAGCGTTGATCTCATCTTTCCCTGCCGTGCGGTTGTGTGTGTGTTTGTGCGTCTATGTGTGTGTGTGCAAAGAGGTCACGAAGCGGCACCCCGAGACCAGAAAGGTCACGACTAGCTGAGACAAAACAACATACACGTGTCCCTCTGCCTCTGCAACTGAACCACAATGGAAAAATGGTGGAAAACACCAGAAAAGTTTTATAGTACACTCTAAAAATGCTGAGTTAAAAACAACCCAAGTTGGGTTGAAAAAGGACAAACCCAGCGGTTGGGTTAAATGTTTGCCCAATGTGCTGCACAGTTTTATTTAATCCAACTATTGTTTAAAAATGACTATATGGCTGTTATAAAATGAATCCAAAATAGGTTGGAAATTAAAAATCAGACACATAATTACTAGAGGCAACAATAATAATCAAAATGTGAACATTTATTAATAAGCAATTTAATAAATGTAATAATTATTATTCATTAAACATATTAATACATGTTCATTTCCAACATATTTTGGGTTCATTTTAAGCGAGCAATACAGTAACTTTTAAACAATAGTTGAGTTAAATAAAACTAGCCAGCAGGTTGGGCAAACATTTAACCCAACTACTGGGTTAAAAACAATCCATTTGCTGGGTTTGTCCTTATTTAACCCAACTTGGGTTGTTTTTAACCCAGCATTTTTTTCTAGAGTGTATTACCATGAGTTTTGGACACTGCCATGATGGTAATACCATGATATTGTGTGCCTTACAGTATAATTTAAGTAGCATAATATATGAATATGGTAATTCAATTTGAATATTTTCCTTGACTTTTCCACAGCACTGAACATATATGTACACAAACTGAGCAACTTCAAATTAATGTAATATTTTAGAGCTGTGAATAACTTTAAATATTTAATATATTCACTTTTCCAAGGCCTGGAAATCACAATCTATGCTGGGTTGTTTCAACCAAAAATTTGGGTCAAAAATGGACAAACCCAACCATTTGGTTAAAAATTTAATTAAAAAATTTAACTCAACGGTTGGGTTTGTCCATTTTTGACCCAAATTTGGGTTGAAACAACGCAGAATTTTTTAGATTATACAATCTCTGCCATTTTTTTCTCTTGAGTTTGAAGACAAATCATAAAAATTCCTTAAGAAAGACGTCACTTAATCTTAACTCTTCCAATCTCGATTCCTTTCCTGCAAATTCCTTTTCCCCTCCATGAATCATCTTTGTTTCTGGCTCAGAATTAATGCAAATCCCTGGCACAAATCAAATCGCTAAATAATGTGGCCAGGACAATAAATTTGTCCTTATAACACTTAAGGATGCGTCCCGCTGGGAGTCGTAGAGTACAGAGAGAAGGTGTAGGGTTGGGGGGAGGCCACCGCACTGTTCTTTATCATGACAGATCTCCTTTGCACACTAATTTTCTTGTTAAAGAAGAGAGAACAGACTTAAATCTTTTTTTTCCCCCTCCCTGCCGCCGGTGCTTGTCAGCTAAAGCTCACATTAAGAAACAGAGCAGTCACATTAGCCCATATTACCACCTAACCGGGTCACTTCACACTTACTGAAGAAATATCTCACACCGCTCTGAATCAATCACCGAAGCAGATTTCCATCTTGCGCACAGAAAGCCATCCTTAACTTCTAGTATGTGCCTCAGAAACTTTGTTTTCAAAATATCTGGCCTTTCTCTCGCATTGAGGGTAACAGCAATAGGCCAATGTTTTGCTTCACAGACTACAGGCGAAGGTCGAAGCTGTCGTTCCGCTCTTCAATAAACTAAACAAAATTAGACTTTGTGCCCATTCTCTCAGCCAGAATCGATCGCGGACGACTTGTGAGTTTAAGACTTAATAAAACGCACGTAAGAATGATATCGGGAGCTTAAAGATGAATTTGCTTCCGATTCAATTTTCCCAGTGTTAAATTTATTGCACCTGCAAATAAGTCCCTGTTATGATGGGTGGCTACAAATATGATGGAGTCTAAACGGAAGTGAGAAGGAGAGACATGGACTGGGGCTAAATCACCGTCCGGCCCTTTGACAGATGTGCTTCAAAAAGGACGGACTAGACAGGAGGCAGTAAAGTAAAAAAGACAGAAAGAAAGAAAAGACTCCAGCACTTCACCCTCTTAATAGACAGCTGTGAGGAGAGACGAGGAAAAAAGGAGAGAGAAAAGGCGCTCATTTTCTCTTCCGGAGGAGAGCACAGAAGCGCTCAGCGGGAAAGAGCAAGAGAGAGAAAACTGCAGCCCGGCGAACGCTCCGCGGCGAGATGATGAAAGTTGTCAGGGTTCAAATTTACTCATACGCTCACTTACGACATGATTGATTTTCCTTCAGAGTTCTCAAACACACGATTGTCTTTCCTTCTGCAGGCTAAGCTAATGTGTTAGCCCAACTCTTTCTCACAGCGTTTCGTTTCTCTTTTTTTCACTCCCTCCTCACTGTCTCCTGCCCATGGGGGCTTTGACACGTAGAAGAACAGAGCAGAATGACTGGGATGAATTTGAAAGCGTAATTTTCCATCTGTCAGTCACCGGACTAAAAGGAACAACTTAAGCAGCCGTCAGAAGGGCCTGTGGCGGGTCAACCCAGAAACGAGAGTCGCCTTTGTCATTTGATTGGACGCGATATGACGGATGAAAATCTGATTCAGGAAGGTGACAGAAACGACGAATCCATTTGATAGCCAAATCCTCGATTTTAACATTTTGAAATGCAGATGCACACGCCTTGCCTATTTCAAAAAGACAACTTCAAGGGATAGTTCACCCAAAAATGAAATTTCTCTTATGTGTGTATATATATATATATATATATATATATATATATATATATATATATATATATATATATATATATATATATATATAGTATGGACTACTTTTATGGTCTGATTTTTTGGAGCTTACCAATAAAAATCACCATTCACTTTCATTATATATAAAAAAACAGCATCTCAAATATTCAGCCAAATTTCTCTTTTATGTTCGACTGAAGAAAGAAAGAGTTTGTGGGTTTAAAACAACACAACTGTAAGTAAATGATGACAAAATGTTCCCAATATTGGGTAAACGAGTCCCTTAATAATTCATGGACTTAATTTCATAATATGAGGTCCTTTTTTTTTTTTTTTTTTTAGATGCTTTTGAGAGTGGAACCAGTTATGGTTTATTAAATTATTAAAGGAAAATAAATAAAAAAAGAACCACGTTGAAAATCTTTGGGTTCCAGTCAATCACTCTGAAACATTAATGAGGCAGGCAAGAGTGCCATAAAACCAGATATAGGCAACAATAGTGAATTATAAATTGATATTGATTTTTCTCTTCCTTCGCAATAAGACGCCCAGGTAATCGCGTGTTACCACATGTAAAGTGCACTTTCCTGGCAGAAGCAAATACCAGCGTTCAAATATATATGAGATGGCCTGGATTTATGACCAATCTCATTTCGCAAACAAAAAGAAGGGGACAGAGTGGAAAGGGACACACACACAGGGAAGTGGGGTGTGTGTGTGTGTGTGTGTGGAGTCCACAAGACTTTATTGAAGCTTAGAGGGAGACCCCGCAGTGCACTGGCTTGATATGTTACCTTGTTAGCATCGCTAAGAGGAGCATAAATATTTCTTTATTATTTGCCAGGGCAGTCCTGTCACCCCTAATAGACAGGCCACATGGAGTCAACACCACATTAGCCGCCTCTGGACCCAACAATCATTCAAAAAAAGGAGAACAAAAAAAAGCTAAATATAGATTTATCCTCCATATTAATAAGCAAATCTTGACAGCGTGCATGCATGCTCACGGGCAAAGTCGAGCGCTAAATAAACCGTAAACACCAAGCTGCGCTCTTATTGGAGGTATTTG